>NC_071274.1:14846504-14851504 GCF_023375685.1 Ictalurus furcatus
CAGAGAGAACGAGCAGAGGCGGTGATACGGAAGAAAGAAGAAAAGGAAGCAAGCCTAGGAAAAAAGATAAAAGAGGCCGTTCAGAAGGAATGGGCCGAGGCCCCGCCCTCATATAACCCTCAGTACCATCCTCCAGCGAGGCCTGTCGGAAGTGCCCCACCTTCCGGGCTCTACATGATGCAAGACCTGGAAGACAGAGAAGATGAATGGAAGGAAACTGAGGTGGACATACAGGGAACATCCACCGGATACCAAAGAATGAGGCATCGCATGCGGGAGCATGGAGAACCTATCAAAATGGAAGAAGGAGCTGCCGAATACGAGGATAGAACCCCAGTTGAGAGCGAAAGCCCACGGCTGGACCTCCCACAGGTAGGCAACAAGGAGAGGGACAGGGAACTACAGGAGTATATGAAAAACTGGACCCGCACTCCGGGGTGGCCGGAGCACGGGGAGATTCCCCCCAGCACTAGCACCCCGAGGCCAGGGTCACTGCCGAGGGTGCACAAGCAAAAAGACAAGAGACTGGGGGAAATACAGGAGCAGGAGGGGCATGGGACCAGGGGCAATCAAGAAGGTCGTAGGAGCGAGAGAGGGAGAGAGCGTGGGCGAGAGATTTGTTTTTCTTCCCCTTTTAGTTCTCTCACGCCCTACACTAAAGTCAAGGTGATTCAACATATATATATATATATATATATATACACGTAAATATATTCCTGTAAAAAAAAAAAAAAGAAAAAATCAGTATTTCTTGAAGTTATCAGTCCGTAGAGAACTTTACTAACAGTTTATGTGTTGTGCGGTGTGCCACATAGTTTCTTCTGCACAGGCATAGTCATTTGCCTGACTAATGATAAAATTGACATGTGAACCTGTTTGTTTTGAGTGATATTAATAAAAAACCCTGAAAAGTAAAACCGACCCGAGGTTACAGTCTCTGGCTGATCACAATGTGGTCCGTATCAGGCTAGGTCACATCCTCCCTGTTGAGATAATGTTGAGCCTAAACATTTGGTTTTAGAGAGCAGTCTACCTTCATGAACTGACTCGCTAACAAGAGCTGGAGTAACCATAACTAATTTGTGTATCGGTGATTCTCATACGGGTATGTGTCTATACAATATCTTAAGCAGTGTAAATGCGAATTCTTCTGGCGTGTGGTATTCATGTTGCATAATGCTGAATAATTTCTGCATGTTTTCTCTTTAAATGCTGGTTATGTCCAATGATAAGTAATTAGTAAGGTCAGATGGCAGTAGTAGTCTGCACATTTTAAACTCTCTGTAAGGTGTTGTACGCATGTTACAGATGTGATATCTGAGTCCGTAACATTAGAATAAGGTGATGATTTGAATACTTAATGTGGAAGTCGGGTTTTGCAGGGAGTACGAGTATCTGGATTAGACAGCCTTGCATAATGGTTCCTTTTGCCGACATGTTGTGCTGATATGAGTTTGGGAGTTGTTTTTTTCCTGAACCGTAGATTGGTGAATAGAATAGAGTAGTTATGCAAATATATATATGTGTGTGGGTGTGTATATATATACATATGTGCTATACGGTGTGCTATGGATATGTCATACAAAGTATACGAGTTACAATATTTAAATGATACAAAGCAGTGGTCACAAACTCGAGGAAGGGAGGATATACTGCACAACCTGTGAAGTGAACTGAATTGATAATACGTTATACAGCAGCTGAGAACTGATAAAAACTGAGAGCTGAGAACTGGATGCAGGTGTGTGTGATCTGGGAATTGCAGTTCATGGCAGCCAGCCATGTTTGTGGACCGCAGTGCAGGATGAGAAATGTGGTTTGTGACATGAGTAGATTTAACACTACCTTAATATGGTCAAAAACAGTTTAAATGAAATGGATACTTTTATAGGACAAATCTTATGCCTTTCACAATTGGGCGTTCAGCCAAGGTAACAACTTGGTGGTAAATTGAAACAAAGCTCACAGATGATAAATTTTATTTTAGACTAAGTTAAATACATATTCACATTCCTCCAAAGTGAGCGACATTTAAATGTCATGTATGTAGGGTCTGAGTGATATTTTGAGTGTGGTATAAGTTAATAAGAGTTAAAAGGGGTACATGCATGTCCAGTTAGACTAAACACTATTGTGGTATACATAAAACCAAATTCACTAGGTTGTTTTGAATAGTAATTAGGGGGATAAAAGTGACTAGAGGACTGTAAATGCATATCTAGATCTCAACCTCATTTACTCTATTTTAGTTCTATCTTATTGGGATTATCACTCGTTAGCACAGGTGGGATATTAATATGTTAGGTTAGTGTACACCACAAATTTTTAGACTAAAGGAATTTTGTTCTCCTTTCTCAATATCTTTCTGGTAAATGAAAATCAAGAAGGGATAAGAATGTATCATTGCCAATTGGGATTGTATTGTTGAAGTAAACAGACTAGAACTATTTTCCAGGTTAACTATACATGAGAGTGGAAGACCCCTTTATGAGAGGTGTTATTCGTTTGATTAGAGCAGTAGAGATTACGTTATTAATTTTTTAAATGATTTGATAGACCAACATTATTTAATCTCTGCAGCAATATTTTCTGATTCACTGTGTTGAGAGCCTCTTCTAAATCAACAGACAGGGAAGTGCAGAGGGTACCGTGACACTGTCTTAAGACTCTCAAAACAACAGTTGTGCTGATATGGTTATATGACCTTAGACTTCTTGCAGACTGATAACATGTGAACGGTTCACTGAAAAAGCTTTCTACAAGGGACATAGGCCAGGAGGCTTTGTTATTGGACTGTAATGATCTAATATAGTTGGATGTCCCTGATTTGATAAGAAATGAAATAAAATAAATAAATAAATAAGAAAGCTGATTTCCAAATTTTTGGTATAGCCCCGTTGTCTAATGGAAGATTAAAATGATAAATTAAAAGAGATGGAATAATATCAACTGCTAAGTTTAGAAATACAGACTCCACACAATCAGGGCCTTGTGATGTGTTTATATCGAACTTGAGTGATCTGTACACATCAGAAGTCTTAACACGTTAAAAACTGAACTCCTCATTTTGAATTGTTTTTAATAGCTTCCTGCTTTATTAAAATCAGGGTATAGTAAATCACGATAAATATTCCCCGTTTTAAGGCCTAGATCTGATGCATAAATTGAACATTTAATGATGGGTTTTGCAGTTGTGTGTTCCCAGTTGTCTGTCTCCAGTTTCCAGTACTATTGTCCTGTAAACAATATCTTCGATCCTCAGAAAAGGATGAGGGGACATGCCCACTTAATCTAACATTATTACAACAAGCTGTGATAACAAATGCGATAAGTTCTGCAACCCAACCAACCCACCCAGTAACCATAATTTATAGTATGATGTATATACAGTATGTATATATATATATATATATATATATATATATATATATATATATATATATATATATATATATATATATATATATATATATATATATATATGATGTCCCGACTGTAACCTGTAACTGTAATTCCATTCCACATGATATTATTGATCAGCGCTTTTTCCAAGTGACTGCATGTGAGAGCTCAAGGCCGTTACTCCCCTTAACAATTCCTAGATCAGTAGTACACCTGGAAGCGTCTCCTTCGGGGGCTGTGGGCTCCCCTGCGGTGTACTCCTCTGTGGTCATAGACTCCCTTGCACGCTCCCAAGGCCATCAGGACATGATTGGGGTCATCCTCCGCCCCATAAAAGCACAACAAATGTTCCTGGACGTTATCAAGTATGGTCTGCAGTAGATCACTGATTGCTCACTAAAGGACAACATCCTGGGATCCGGGTGTTCTTTGGACAAGCCTGACATTGAATGGACCTATGCTTTGCACCTGTACTATGGCTGGCAAACTACAACAAAGACTGTGTCTTACATGTGACTGAAAAGGGGGGGTGCTGCTGGGGGGGGGGGGGGCCCGGCTCAGGAGAGTGGGGCGCTTACAGGGCTGTAGTTTATGTATTGAAAACATTGGATTTGGTGGCACAAGGATTGCCAGGCTGGAGAGGCTCTCTTAGTGCGGATCATTGGGAAAATTGCTCTCTCACACATCGATCTTACGTTCATCACACCAGGTCATTTCTATTTTGAAAGAACAGGATATGGGGATATGGGGTTAATCTATGTACCACCCGAACTAAAATTCTTAAACCTGTTAGTGTGCCTCACACACCAACTGTAGTGTTGTAGTGCCTAATTAATTCTGTGGAGCCAGTCACTGAGAGCACTCACGATTGCCTAGCCGAAATTCACATTTTCTCGAGCTTAAAAGTTTCGGATCAGAAATTTCATAAACATTATGAACACCCTGTTCTGCCCAATTGGCTGAATTGAAGTCTATCACTAAAGAATGCAACCTGGTTAAGGGTAGAATTGTTAAAAAAGATAAATACTGACGTTTAGGCCCATGGATTGTGTCGTCTGTTTGGAGTTGTTTGAACGCAATGAGGTTCTAGGAAAAAAATTGGAACGCCACTTATTGAACAAATAGATTAATTGAATTCGGACTGCACTTCTTGCTGTATGTATTATAGATGCCCATGATCTTAGCCAGTGTGCGAGGGGGAAGGTAGGGAAATGATCTCTGTACTTGCAGGCAACGGTGGAGGATAAACTAAGTGTGATATTTATGCTCGAAAATTTCTTCCTTGACCAGGGATAGGTCCCAGATCTGACATACCATCTCAAGTTAACGTAATTTGTGCTGATACTAAACGTATTTCGGTAGATGCTCTACCTCTTGCACCAATGACCTATCACATGCAGGCTAACAGCAATATGTATCTAACACTGCATGAAATGCTTACGGGTCGACCCATGTCTGTGTCTGTTCCTTATGATGGACTGTCGCTGGAGTAATTGCAGATGAATCAAAAACATATATGAGACCACTAACTATTACGTATGAAGCTATATATTCACAAGAACAGAGCTGAGTGCAGTGTTATGTGTGAGGCGGTTCCG